>NW_006921016.1:0-798 GCF_000392275.1 Phaeoacremonium minimum UCRPA7
TTCGTCGCTTGCCTTAGCCTAGAGGGTGGTAAGTCGACAATAAAATCTATAGATATTTCCATCCAAATTCTCTCGAAGATAGGTAAAGGTTTTAATAACCCTCTTTGTTTCTCTCTCTAGAAAGCCTTTCGACTATAGATATCATAATTCTGAATGAACTATCGTATATCTTAAGACATTCCTAGCCAAAAGAATTGTCTCCTCAGCATATTTTATAACTGATTATACCTAGGATGACCAGTTAATATAGAATCGTAGATCTTTTGGATCAGTATTGTCTATAGAGGTTCATTTTCAGATAACCAAATTCTATCTCTCTATTATAATCGATGATAGTCATCAATTCCACACTTAGATATAAAGACAGTCATCTTCCATTCTGATAGAAAGCGACGATCTTTTTTAATAACTTTCTATCTGATCAGCTTATATTATATATCTTTTTATATTGATATATCCTATAGATCCTTTAAAGGGTCCTCAGAAAAGGGGTTCTTAAGTCTTCCCTCTATCTACTCCACTTCGGATTCTATATGATTGACAGCGATTTTTACTGGCAGAATGAGTCGTATCTGATCGTCTTTCCCTATCATAAGGATCTGAACTTCTCTCCCTTTCAATCGATCATCCTTATCGTTTATAAGGGTATCCTATTCCCTTTGTGATAAGGCGTTAGGTACGATACCTTTGTTCTCTGGCCGATATCTTAATATAAAATTATATTGAGATAGTATTTTAGCCTATCGAATTTGTCGTTTATTTAGCTTCTGTTTCTGCGAAAAATACTTTAGGTTCTTA
>NW_006921016.1:900-1266 GCF_000392275.1 Phaeoacremonium minimum UCRPA7
AAGTTCTTTCGTAAGAAGAATGCTATAGGATGATATATCCCTTTAGGACCTCTTTATGATAAGGCTCCCTTTATCATATATTCTGACGAATCTATCTCTAGAATCGTTTCTCGATTAGGGTCTTATTGTGTCAATAAGGGAGTACTGATCAGCTTAGCTTTCAGCGTATCGAACGCTTTCTGACACTCTATTGTCTATTCAAACTTTATATCTTTCCTTGTTAGGGCCGTCAATGGTCCTACTATCTTTGAGAATATTGGAACAAATTCTCTATAATAATTCGTAAATCTTATAAACCCTTATACTCTTCTGACTGACTTAGGATTCTCTCATGCCTGAATAGCCCTAACCTTGTCAGGATCTACT
>NW_006921017.1:0-893 GCF_000392275.1 Phaeoacremonium minimum UCRPA7
CATCTTCAGCTTGCTTCTTGGCACGAGTGGCAAGCTGGGAGTCGGACGCATTGCGGAACCTCAGCATGGAGAAACGACGGTGCTTTGGGGTCTCCTCCTGGATGGGAGGAGAATCGGGACGGTCGATGGAGGCGTGCCTGGACATTGAGGCATGGCTGGAGGAGGAGTCGGGACTGTCGTTGGGAGGCGTGACGGGAGGAGCGGGAATGCTGGGGGTCGTGCCGTTACTACTGCCATTGCCATTGACATTGGAGCTGGGAGGGTCGGGGGAAAGAGCCGTGGAGGAGGAGGTCATGTGTAGGTCGAGATGCGAGCCTGAGCGGGTGAGGGGCGCCTTGGAGGAGGCGATGGCGATGAGGTTCTCGGGATGCAGCGTATGTCGGCGCATGTCAGACTCGCTGGCGGCGGGCACAACGCCGCGTCTGCGGAGGAAGGGCATTCTGGAGTGGTCGGGCGTTGTATGAATGGTATACTATGGGCGATTGGGCAATCACCAGCATAGTTCCATTGGGACGCGGATGGAGAGCAACATTGGCATCCCTCAGCAGCCGCCCCAAGCTGACAGTCAGGTCAAGGCGAGGCGCTGTTCCTTCTCGTTTGTCCGATCAATACCTCAGGTAGATAGATGATCAAACAGCCGGTAGGTAGACGGGCTACCTGGGTAAGGTACCTAATGTAGGTAGATAGGCGGATGGATGAGAGGCTGGAGAGGAAGGCGGAAGGAGAATTCCTTATCGTCGTCGCCGATCAAAGCAGAGATAAAACGCGGCAGCTGGAGAGAGGCAGGAAGCAGAGAAGCAGAGTTTGGTATAACGACAGTGCACAGTTTCTTTCTTTCTTTCTGCTTGCTTGGGATGCTGTTTCTGTTTCTGTTGGTGCTGGTGCTGATGCTG